>NC_091961.1:6752500-6775000 GCF_031021105.1 Erythrolamprus reginae | reverse complement strand
TTCATGATTTCAGTGGAAGGCTGTTTTTATTCGGCCTGTGTTTATGTGGTTCCAAATCTCTTTTGGTTGGAAAATAACAATAACAATAACAATAACAATAACAATAACAATAACAATAACAATAACAATAACAATAACAATAACAATAACAATAACAATAACAATAACAATAACAATAACAATAACAATAACAATAACAATAACAATAACAATAACAATAACAATAACAATAACAATAACAATAACAATAACAATAACAATAACAATAACAATAACAATAACAATAACAATAACAAAACATATCTATTAGGAATAATTAGAGGTCAACACAGCAAAGAAGATTATTTTTTAATAACTCACATCAGAAAGATTGGTGTTCCCCAAGTCTTTGGAGAGGGGTGGCATACAAATCTAAATAAATAAATAAATGAATGAATGAATGAATGAACGAACGAACGAACGAACGAACAAACAAACAAACAAACAAAACTGGAAGCAAGAAATGATACCAAATGAAGAGATGGTGATTAGGAAAATGCTAGACTGCGCTAAATTAAGCAAATTAACTTATGAATTACAGAATAAACAAAATAAGAACTACTACAAAGTGTGGGCGAAACTGTACAATTGGATAGAAAAAAAAAATAAGAAGAAAGGGAATTAGTATTAAAGGAAAAACTAAGTAATAAAAACAGAATTGTAAAACACTCGTTAATAAGTAAATTATCATGTATGTATAAATGTTTTATGTTGTTTGTATGCTTGTTGGAAAAAAATAATAACAAATGGGAAAAAAACAATAACAATAACAATATTGTGGCTATTCAAATAATGTGACTTAATCGACTGAAAAAGAGTCCAAGCACCTATTTAAAAACTTATCTTGGTCGGTAAGCCACTCCCACCCAGTCCCATGATCTTTAAGCCACCACCCCCAGTCACATGATTGTCAAGCCACTCCTACCTAGACACATGGCTGGCAAGCCACTCCTACCCGGTCACATGACCATCAAGCCACACCCACAAAATAATTGTGATGTATTACATAAGCCAAAATCATTGAGTTCCCACAATGTACCAAACTCCGCATCGTATACCAACAAGAGCCATAATCTGGTTTGTACTTCATCCCTCAACTCCTGTCTGGTGAACTAAGGGTTTTGAATAAGCCACAATGGTTGCCTTCCCGTTGTGCTCTATTTTTTTTTTTAAAACCACAGTTGGCTGAGTCAAACCCAAATAAACCCTACTGCAGCTTTGTGCAGACTCTGCACCCGGAGTGCTGCGTCTCCACCTTCGCGCTAATATTATCTATGTAGACATTGGATCTCAATTGATTTCCAGCTATTTCAGGGGCCTTTTATAGCCCTAAACAAAATGCCACAAATTATTGTGCAGGCTCTGGGCTTCTTTAGAATGATTTATCGGTAATTTATCGGTAAAGTCCTACATGGCATTGGACCAGAGTACCTCCGGAACCGCCTGCTACCGCACGAATCCCAGCAACCAATAAGGTCCCACAGAGTTGGCCTTCTCCGGGTCCTGTCGACTAAACAATGTCATTTGGTGGGCCCCAGGGGAAGAGCCTTCTCTGTGGTGGCCCCAGCCCTCTGGAATCAACTCCCCCCGGAGATTAGAACTGCCCCCACCCTCTTTGTCTTTCGTAAATTACTCAAGACCCACCTATATCGCCAGGCATGGGGGAACTGAGATACCTTCCCCAGGCTTTTATACTTTATGTTTGGTATGTATGTGTTGTTTGGTTTTAAATGATGGGGTTTTATATAACTTTTCTTTAATATTAGATTTGTTCCACTGTAACATTGTTTTTATTATTGTTGTGAGCTGCCCCGTGTCTTCGGAGCGGGGCGGCATACAAATCTAATAAATTATTATTATTATTATTAATTTAGTGGAAAGAAGGAGGAAAGAAGAAGAATGGGAGAGGCAATGGGAGAGGGGGAGGAGGAGGAAGAGGGGGAAAGAGGGAGAGGGAGAGAGATAGAAGAGAGGTACAGAGAGAGAAGGAGAAAGAGATGGAGGGGTAGAGGGAGAGAGGATGGGAGGGGGAGATGAATGGGAGGACAAGGGAGGGGACGGAGGGAGGGGAAGGGTTAAAGGGGCAGTGAGAGAGAGGGAGAGGGTGGAAGAGAGAGGGAGGGAGGGAGAGAGAAGAGAGGGAAAGAGGAGGAAGGGATGGGGAGAGGCAGAGTGGGAGAAATAATGGTGGAGAGTGGAGGAAAGAGGGAGAAATAGAGGGAGGGGGTGGGAGAGAGAGGGTGGGAGAAGGTATCCCTAACAAGGAACTAACAATCTTCACGGCTTGCAGGATTTTTTTTGTATTGCTACTCCAAAGTTTTTTTCCAGCCTTAAGTCTTTGCAGGCTTGTTTTCATTGCTACTCCCTCCGGAAAAGGGTTTTTCAGCCCTAAGCAAGGAATAAAATAACGTGCTGAACCTGAACAGACTAAGGATGCTAGGCAGATGAAGGCAGGTTTTTCCCCCTATTTTCCCCTATTTTCTGTCTTATACTCCAGTGCGTCTTATACCTTAGTACCTCTACTTACGAACTTAATTCGTTCCATGACCAGGTTCTTAAGTAGTAAAGTCTGTAAGAAGAAGCAATTTCCCCCATAGGAATCAATGAAAAAGCAAATAATGTGTGCGATCGGGGAAACCACAGGGAAGGTGGAGGCCCTGTTTCCTCCCAGGAGATTCCTAGAGAGGCCCCACGGAGGCTTCTCCCTGCCTTTTCCGGGCCTGTTTCCTCCCAGGAGATTCCTAGAGAGGCCCCACGGAGGTTTCTCCCCACCTTTTCCGGGCCTGTTTCCTCCCAGGAGATTGATTCCTAGAGAGGCCCCACGGAAGCTTCTCCCTGCCTCTTCCGGCCCTGTTTCCTCCCAGGAGATTCCTGGGGAGGCCCCACGGAGGCTTCTCCCTGCCTTTTTCGGTGACAGTTTCGGAGGCTCAGGTTTGTAAGTGGAAAATGGTTTTTTGAGAAGAGGCAAAAAAAATCTTGAACACCCGGTTTTTATCTAGAAAAATTCGTAAGTAGAGGGGTAAGTAGCTAGAGGTAACACTGTACTCTTAAAAAATATAGTATGTGACCCCAAGATGCCCCAACTGTTGTACATCCATGCCTGCTTCCAAGCACCTGAATTTTGATCACATGATCAGGTGGACATTATGATGGTCATCATTGCAAGAATTGGTTGTAAGAAGTGAAGGACTACCAACATTTTTTATTTTTATTTTATTTTATTTATTCATTTGTCCAATACACAAATACATAGGAAGAAAAATAGACATGTAGTGATATACATAAGGGTAAAGTGAACTTAGAGGAGAGGCTGCCGATCAGTTTCCGGTCACAATTCAAAGTGTTGGTTATGACCTTTAAAGCCCTTCATGGCACTGGACCAGAATATCTCCGAGACCGCCTCCTGCCGCACGAATCCCAGCGATCAATTAGGTCCCACAGAATGGGCCTTCTCCGGGTCCCGTCAACTAAGCAATGTCGGTTGGCGGGCCCCAGGGGAAGAGCCTTCTCTGTGGCGGCACCGGCCCTCTGGAACCAACTCCCCCCGGAGATTAGAACTGCCCCTACTCTTCCTGCCTTCCGTAAACTTCTTAAAACCCACCTTTGCCGTCAGGCATGGGGGAATTGAAACATCTCCCCCTGGGCACGTTTAATTTATGCATGGTATGTCTGTGTGTGTGTCTGTTAGTATATGGGGTTTTTTAAATCTTTAAAATTTAAAATTGTTTGATTACTTATGATTTGTTTTTACATGTTGTGAGCCGCCCCGAGTCTTCGGAGAGGGGCGGCATACAAATCCAAGTAATAAATAAAATAAATAAATAAATAAATATATATGATAAGAGAGAGAAAGGAAAGACAATTGGACAAGGGACGAAAGGCACACCAGTGCACTTATGTACGCCCCTTACTGGCCTCTTAGGAACCTGGAGAGGTCAATCTCCACTTTGGCTTATGCAGGACGCCCTGCATTTTCTTTCAACATTTTCAGTGCAAATTGGGTGCTCTGGGGTGGAGCTCCATTTTTGCTACCCCACTGCGTTCCTGGCGCGTCCGGGCAGCAGCCCACCCCTGGTTGTAAGTCACATTTTTCTGTCCCATTGTCACTTCCAGCAGTCACTAAACAAATGGTTTTAAGTCCCAAATCTGGCTTAGTCTGGTCAGCTTAATTTGGACGTACCCAAATTTTTAGCCTCTTTTAGGCGGTGTGTGCGCATGCATCTTATACTCTGAAAAATATTGTAGTTGTAAATCAAATACTACATGCATAACAATTTGTTTTAGGTGAAATGTATTAGGTTCCTGTAACTTTGGGCTTTTCAGGACTGTGCTGAGTGCAAAGAATGTATACCACAAAGATGAGCAAGGCAATAGATTGCTATGATGCCCTGGGAACTACAATTATGTGTATCCTTTGAAGAAATACAGCGAGGTACGTGTCATGTCCAGGCTATGGCTGAGCTGTTGGGCTGATGCAGTTAAGAGCCCTGTTTCATAATCATTACGTAGGAGTAGATAGACCAGTTTATTACGTGTGGGTATGATGTGTTTTGACAGCCTTCCAAAGCGCCTTCTTTCTTTCAAACGTCTCTTAATTTAACATTTCCTGGCAATTCCAAGAACTCAGGCAGCATGTCAATATCCAAAGACTCCAAAGAATATTTGCCAGGTATGAAGGGTTAAAAAGGTCCTTCTGATCCCAGATAAATTCAAACAAACGAGGTCTCGTTTTTCAAACCTGTTCTAAGGTTGCAGATTTAATCGATAATCCTTATTGGGTAGTGGTTAAAAGGGTTGGACTGAGTAGTCCTCGACGTACAACCACAACGGAGCCACAGAATTTATGTTGCTAAGTGAGGCATTTGTTAAGTGAGCTTCGCCCCATCGCATGATTTTTTTGCCAGCATTGTTAATCGAATCGCTGCGATTGTTAAATCACTAACATGGTTGTTAAGTAAAGCTGGCTTCCATATTAACTTTGCTTGTCCGAAAGTCACAACAAAAATGATCACACGACCCGGCACTATGGCCTACCAGTTAATTAGAATGTTAGAAATAATAATAATAATAATAATAATAATAATAATAATAATAATAATAATAATACATAATTCGCTGCTACATCACGCAGTCCTAGGTGCTTGGGAAGCGCCCAACTGGTGATGAAATACGAAATCCAGCATAGTGATCTCGTTTGCTGTGTTGTACTGACATAATAATAATAATAATAATAACAACAACAACAACAACAATAATAATAATAATAATAATTTATTAGATTTGTATGCCGCCCCTCTCCGAAGACTCGGGGCGGCTCACAACAACAACAATATAATATATTAAAAAGAACAAGTTAAAACCCATTATTACTAAAACCAATCAATGCTACACAATCACACCACACCCAAATGCTACAGGTCAGAAGGGGGGGATTAGTCCTCCGATGCCTGGAGACATAAACGGGTCTTCAACATCTTGCGGAAGGCAAGGAGGGTGGGGGCAATTTGAATCTCCGGGGGGAGTTATAGAATAGAATACAGTACAATAAAATAGAATTTTTATTGGCCAAGTGTGATTGGACACACAAGGAATTTGTCTTGGTGCATATGCTCTCAGCGTACATAAAAGAAAAAGATACATTTGTCAAGAATCATGTGGTACAACACTTAATGATTGTCATAGGGGTCAAATAAGCAGTGAAGAAACAATCAATAATAATAATAATAATAATAATAATAATAATAATAATAATAATAATCCTTTAATCCTTATTTTCATTAAACTAGCCATACCCAGTTCCTGCAACCATTTTTAATATGTTTTAGCCTCCATGCTGAATCGCAGTAGATTCAGAAATAGACAAAGAGCATCACAGGAGTGAAAAATCCAAACTTTATTGGTGAAAAATCCAAACCCAAAAGAAACCGCAGCTATTTCACACAGCACTTCTATTTATAATACTCTGTTCTCTATGACATAATGCAACTAATACATATGCATAGTTTTAAATGATGCTGTAATTCATGAGCATGCCAACTTCATAGGTAAAGCCGCAAGTATAGTGATAGAGGTTTACAGGAAACCTGTGAGAAGCTAGGTAAAAGAATGTGTTAATGGTGCCAGCCAGTACTCCCATCTTTTCTCATGATCTCATATAATGCTGTCTGTTCCTGAGAATATGAACTTTCCCTGAACTTTCCAGGCCTACCCAGAAGTCTGTAATTGCAAAGCCTGAACAAAATACATGCTAACTTATACTAATAGCATAAGTATTCCATGTGCGGTTTCTGGCCTATCTGGGCATGCCCATCCATATGACCTTGGACCTGCACAAGGAATACTACAGCTCCAGTCCCCTAATCATCTTTGTTGCTCTTCTCTTTGCATCGTGGTGACCTAAACTGAATGCAGTATCCCAAATGTGACCTTACCAAGGCCTTATACGGTGGTATTAACACCTCATGTGATCTTGATTCTATCCCTCTATTAATGCAGCCTAACCCTTCCTAGTTGAGAAAGCCTCACGAATAACTTTGTACCACTTACTGGGGGCTAAAACATATGATGAATGCTTGCAGGAACTGAATATAGCTAGTCTAGTGAAGAGAAGGTCCCGGGGAGACATGATAGCAGTCTTCCAATATTGAAGGGCTGCCACAGAGTGGAGGGGATCAGGCTATTCGGACCAGAATATCTCCGGGACCGCCATCTGCTGCACAAATCCCAGCAACCAGTTAGGTCCCACAGAGTTGGCCTTCTCCGGGTCCCGTCGACTAAACAATGTCGTTTGGCGGGATCCAGGGGAAGAGCCTTCTCTGTGGCGGCCCCGACTCTCTGGAACCAACTCCCCCCAGAGATCAGAATTGCCCCCACCCTCCTCGCCTTTCGTAAGCTCCTTAAAACCCACCTCTATCGTCAGGCATGGGAGAACTGAGATAACTTCCCCAGGATTATATTGTTTATGTATGGTATGTTGTGTGCATGTTTTTTTAAATTATGGGTTTTTAGTTTTAATTATTAGATTTGTTTTGTATATTGTTTTTCTATTACTGCTGTGAGCTGCCCCAAGTCTACGGAGAGGGGCGGCATACAAATTTTAATAATAATAATAATAATAATAATAATAATAATAATAATAATAATATTCTCCAAGGTACCCAAAGGTGTCAGAATCCTGACTTCCCGGAGTTCATTACTCATATCATATGATACTTGTGGACTTCAACTCCTGAAACTGACCACTTGGGCTAAAAGAAATTGATTGAAGAACCAAAGAGGCCAAGGTCATCTAGAGCAGGGGTCTTCAACCTTAGCAACTTTAAAACCTATGGACTTCAACTCCCAAATTTGCTGGCTGAGGAATTCTGGGAGTTGAAGTCCACAAGCCTTAAAGTTGCCAAGGTTGGAGATGCCTGCTTTAATGTGTACATCATATCATCACTTAGAAAGGTAAAGCAAGCTATTTCCCCACCCACTTAGGTCTCTTAGGTCACATGGGCCAATCAGGCCAGTCGTAGGTTCCTGCCTGGCTTCGACAGGTGTCCATTGACATGATTTATTTATTATTTATTTATTGGATTTGTATGCCGCCCCTCTCCAGAGACTCGGGGCGGCTAACAACAGTAATAAAAACAGCATACAACAATCCAATATTAAAACAGTTAAAAACCCAATCATACATACAGACATACCATGCATAAAATTGTAAAGGCCTAGGGGGAAAGAGTATCTCAGTTCCCCCATGCCTGGTGGCAGAGGTGGGTTTTAAGAAGCTTATGAAATGCAAGGAGGGTGGGGGCAGTTCTGATCTTTGGGGGGAGCTGGTTCCAGAGGGCCGGGGCCGCCACAGAGAAGGCTCTTCCCCTGGGTCCCGCCAAGCGACATTGTTTAGTTGACGGGACCTGGAGAAGACCCACTCTGTGGGACCTAACTGGTCACTGGGATTCGTGCAACAGAAGGCGGTCCCTGAGATAATCGGGTCCGGTGCCATGAAGGGCTTTATAGGTCATAACCAACACTTTGAATTGTGACCGGAAACTGATCGGCAACCAATGCAGACTGCGGAGTATTGGTGTAACATGGGCATATTTGGGGAAGTCCATCACTGCTCTCGCAGCTGCATTCTGCATGACCTGAAGTTTCCAAACACTTTTCAAAGGTAGCCCCATGTAGAGAGCGTTACAGTAGTCGAGCCTCGAGGTGATGAGGGCATGAGTGACTGTGAGCAGTGACTCCCGGTCCAAATAGAGCCGCAACTGGTGCACCAGGCAAACCTGGGCAAACGCCCCACTCGCCACAGCCGAAAGATGTTTCTCTAATGTGAGCTGTGGATCGATTTTAGCTCACACATTATGACTAGCTAGCTCAGTTCAAAACTTGATTTATTTTGTTTTTAACCCTGCTCATTGTTTCAACTGGTTTTATTGAATATTTTAATCTCTCATTTTAACTGGACGTCAACCCAGAGTCACTTTGCGTGAGACGGGCATGTAAATTTAATGAAGCAGCAGCTTGGGTGGCAATGAGGAATCTGGTAAGTAAATCTCCACAAATCATTTCCAGGAGAGCAAGCTGCTTCTTCTAACATTACAAACCAGAACAAAGCTGCAAAAAGTGTGCTGCCATTCCGACCGGCAGAAATAACAACAACCGATGGGGAAAAAAACCCCCAAAATTCAAAAGTTGTTCAGAAAGACCAACAGATTCTCCATGGAAATCATTCACCAAGAACTATTAAAATTGTGTCAGTTCTCACAGCGCTGTTCCCATGGACATTTTTGAGTCCGTGGGAGGGATAAGAGTGTGGAGGACAATAACTCCACCTTAATTTTTTGCTCGGTACAAGTTGAGCAGGAGAGATCTTCAGATAATCTCTCAAGATCAAATTACATGGCTGTTCTGGAAATCCAGGTGCTTCTCACACTTCACAGGCTTGTTGAGCTGGGTGCAATAAAAGTAACCTGGTTCTAAATGTTTGTTTGTTTGTTTGGATTTATATGCCACCCCTCTCCAAGGCCTCGGAGCGGCTTACAACACATAAAAAAGAAGAACAAGATCTTAGCCCCTGATCCGTGAATGTTTAGTATGTTTGGTTGGAATGGTGATGAATTTTTTTTTTAAATCTTTATTAGAGTTTTTAAGTCCTTTTAGCTATATTACCGTAATGGGATTTTTAGATGCATTGTTATGCTGTTCTGAAATGTTGTGAGCCACCCCGAGTCCTCAGAGAGGGGCAACAATCAAATCAAATCAAATCAAATCAAATCAAATCAAACTATTCATCCATTGATCAATCAATCAATCAATCAATACAATCATCAAAATCCAATTAATTTTAAAACCTAAATGTACTAGTCTATAAAAACTAGCATTATTTTTTTAAAGACCCAATCATACCCAGTCAAACAGCAACCATATGTAACATTCATCTAAAATCTGTAGGTTTTAGAAAGAGTTGGCATGGTCACACTCCCCTGAGTATCAAGGTAGTCAACAATATTAGGTATCTGGGGGTGCAGATAGCTACAATCTGAACTGGTCTCTCCACACATCATCCTTTAATGAAGTGTGCAAACCAACATCTTTCTCCTTCTGTCCTGGCCACTTTTTACAGAGGTACGATTGACAGCATTTTAACAAACGGCATCCCTGTTTGGTTTGGTGGCAGCAGCACCTCAGATAGAAAGTCCCTACAGAGAACGGCGAAGACAGTAGAGAAGATTGTAGGAAGCTTGCTTCCCATTATTCAGGATGCTGCTTATAAGCGTTCTGTTGCTCCCCTCTGGGAGGATGTTTCAAAATATTAGAAATATTTTCAAAATATTACCAGATTCTGTAACAGCTTTGTTCCCTAGGCCAGTGGTTCTCAATCTGGGGGTCGGGACCCCTTTCGGGGGGTTGGGTTCTGAAGGACCTTTTCACAGGGGTCGTCTAAGAGCAGGGGAAAAGAGAAATTTGCTTAACAACCATGGCAGACAGGTCCTAAAACTGGGCATAACTCACTTAAGAAAAGTGAGAAGGTTTGGAAGGTTTGTACTCAGTTGTGCTGGTGAGGTCTATCTGTACTTTAATACTTTATTTTTATTTATTTATTTTTATTTATTTATTTTGTCCAATACACGATGAGGGTTTTAGTGGGTATTTATTATTTATTTTTATTTATTATTTGGATTTGTATGCCGCCCCTCTCCGAAGACTCGGGGCGGCTCACAACAAGTGAAAAAACAATCCAATACATAATCCAATTAATTAAAATATTAAAAGTTAAAAAAAACAAAAACCCTATACTAACATACACACACACAAGCATACCATGTATAAATTCAGCGGGCCCAGGGGGAGATGTTTAGTTTCCCCATGCCTGCCCGCAAAGGTGGGTTTTGAGAAGTTTACGGAAGGCAGGAAGAGTAGGGGCAGTTCTGATCTCCGGGGGGAGTTGGTTCCAGAGAGTTGGTGCCGCCACAGAGAAGGCTCTCCCCCTGGGGCCCGCCAACCGACATTGTTTAGTTGACGGGACCCGGAGGAGGCCCACTCTGTGGGACCTAATCGGTCGCTGGGATTCGTGCGACAGAAGGCGGTCTCGGAGGTATATATATCTATATACACATAGTAAAATACATGATGAAGGTTATAGAGGAGATACTCATAGTAAAATATATCTATGAAAGAATAGAAAAGAAGTTATAGGAATAGAACATATCAATGAAAGGATAGAAGAAGAGATATAGGAATAGAAGAAAGGTATAGGAGATATAGGAGAGCAATAGGACAAGGGACGGAAGGCACACTAGTGCACTTGTACTCGCCCCTTACTGACCTCTTAGGAATCTGGGTAGGTCAACCGTGGATAATCTAAGGGTAAAGTGTTGGGGGTTTGGGGATGACACTAATGATATCAAATGTACTGTATTTTTCAGACTATAAGATACACTGCAATTTCAAAGAGGCAAGTAAGAAAAATAAGATTTTGCCTTCCCCAACCCCCAGGACTACTCTGCAGGCATTCCAAACCCTCTGCACACCCCAGTTGTTGTTTTTTTTTACAAAAATGGAAACCCCCTCCTTTTTTTTGCTCCTGGGAGCTGGGAAAAGGCAAAAAAGCCCTTGTTTTTGGAAAAAGCGGCCCATTTTTCAACCATTTTTTTGTAAAAATAGGGTGTGCAGAAGATCTGGGAACTCTGCAGAGTGGTCCTGGGAGATGGGGGGAGGCAACAACCCCCCACCCCCTGTTTTTTGCAATAATGGGACCTGGATGCAGGGCTTCGAGAGGCCAAAAATGGCTGCATTCAGTATATAAGACATTTCCATTCTCTTTTAGGGGGGGGAAGTGTGTCTTATACAGTGTTCCCTCGATTTTCGCGGGTTCGAACTTCGCGAAAAGTCTATACCACGGTTTTTCAAAAATATTAATTAAAAAATACTTCGCGGGTTTTTCCCAAATACCACGGTTTTTCCTGCCCGATGATGTCATATGTCATCACCAAACTTTCATCCGCCTTTAATAAATATATTTTTTAATAAACTTTAATAAATAAACATGGTGAGTAATAATCTAAATGGTTGCTAAGGGAATGGGAAATTGCAATTTAGGGGTTTAAAGTGTTAAGGGAAGGCTTGTGATACTGTTCATAGCCAAAAATACTGTATTTACTTCCGCATCTCTACTTCGCGGAAATTCGACTTTCGCGGGCAGTCTTGGAACGTATCCCCCGTGAAAATTGAGGGAACACTGTACTCTGAAAAATATGGTAATTCCTCCTGAATTCCAACAGTGTTCTTTAAACCTTAGATGGTGGAATGCCTGCATTTGTTGGTAAATAAACCTCGTTTGTGTCAAACTCAAGTTGCGATCCATGAATCAGGAATAAAGTCACATGTTGTTATCTCATAGAAGGGAAAATAACTGGTGCTTCCCTACCTGGCTTACGGGCTTTCCCATGGCTTAAAGGGAATATTACCTCACCTACAATCAGTCTGTTATTATAATATTAATAATTGTATTCCTCCAGCCAGATTCCTTAATGCAGTGGTTCCCAGGGACAAAAAAAACCCTGATAGAAACACGTGGGTGGATATTGCAGTATTCTGGCAGGTGATTAGGTAGCATAGGAAATATATCTATTGCCACAATAAAGTTTATATATTATATTATATTATATTATATTATACTATACTATACTATACTATACTATACTATACTATACTATACTATACTATACTATATTATATTTTATATTATATTATATATTATATTATATTATATTATTAATTCTATTCTATTCTATTCTATTCCATTGAGGACCTGTATACTGCACGAGTCAAAAAGAGGGCGGGGAAAATATTTACTGACCCCTCACATCCTGGACACAAACTGTTTCAACTCCTACCCTCAAAACGTCGCTACAGAGCACTGCACACCAAGACAACTAGACACAAGAACAGTTTTTTTCCCGAACGCCATCACTCTACTAAACAAATAATTCCCTCAACACTGTCAGACTTTCTACTAAATCTGCACTTCTATTCTACTAGTTTTTCTCATCATTCCTATCACCCATTTCCTCCCATGTGGACTGTATGACTGTAACTTGTTGCTTATATCCTAAGATTTTTATTAATATTGCTTCTTCATTGCTTATTTGACCCCTATGACAATCATTAAGTGTTGTACCATATGATTCTTGGCAAATGTATATTTTATTTTATGTACGCTGAGAGCATATGCACCAAGACAAATTCCTTGTGTGTCCAATCACACTTGACCAATAAAATTCTATTCTATTCTATTCTATTATACCTGCTTTTGGTTCAGCATCACTGTACTATACTAATTTAAAACCGGTCCTATTCACCTGATCCAATAGCTGGGTTCACAGAAACACGTTAGTTAATTAAAGCAATGTAGTCTATTGAACCATGATCTATTAAGTCCAGCTTTGTACATTTGCATGGCTCATGAACCATAAATTTATTCATTTATTCATTTATATTCAAATTTATATTGGCCATCCATGTCACACAGAGTGACTCTGTGTACAACCATTAAAATAAAACAATAAATATATGAAAACAATATTTTAAACCACCAATTTTTATATTAAAGAAACTCTAATACATTTAACAGTCTGGGATGAAATATGATTTGTTAGCCAAGAATCCAATGTATTTTGAGAACACACAATTCCAGATTGAGCTAAGATAATCTTGCAGAATCTATTTCTGTTGCTGCTGCTGTTGTTGTTGTTAAAGCGACACAGTCATTCTTATTAAAATAAGGCCCAGGAATGTATTTTGAATTTCAGAGGAATCTCACAACCTTTGTCTACACAAACACATACGAACAAAAGAACAAAATAAATATTTAAGAAATAACATTTTATTATTTTGTTTCCCTGTGTTTGTGTAGAAAAGGTTGTGCAGTTCCTCTGAATTTCAGAAGAACCTCACAACCTTTGTCTACACAAACACATACAAACAAAAGAACAAAATAAATATTTAAGAAATATCATTTCATTATTTTGTTTCCAGGTGTTTGTGTAGAAAGGTTCGTGAGGTTATTCTGAAATTCAAAACACAATTACTATTACTATTTTTTTTTCATTTATGCTATGTCAGATTACTATAAATTTATGACCATAGCAGCAAATTACATAAATAACTTTATGGTGACAGTCACTCACTCATTCGTTCCCGCCTTCAGAAAACCCACTTAAGGCTACCTGCATTTCAACAATAACATAATAGGTCTTGGTAAGGCCACACTTGGAATGTTGCATTCAGTTTTGGTTGCCATGATGCAAACAATCTTGGGCCTAGAAAGCCTAGAACTACAGTGCCTAAAACATGATTTGAGTATTGCCCACAAGATCATATGCTGCAACGTCCTACCGGTCAATGACTACTTCAGCTTCAACCACAAGAACACAAGAGCACGCAACAGATTCAAACTTAATACGAACTGCTCCAAACTTGACTGTAAAAAATATGATTTCAACAATAAAGTTATCGAAGCGTGGAATTCATTACCGGACTCAATTGTGTCAACCCCTAACCCCCAACATTTCTCCCTTAGACTCTCCATGCTTGACCTCTCCAGGTTCCTAAGAGGCCAGTAAGGGGCATACATAAGTGCACTGGTGTGCCTTTCGTCCCCTGTCCAATTGCCTTTCCTTTCTTTCACCTATCATATATATTCTCTTCCTTTCATATATCCTCTCCACTAAGTTCACTTTTACCCTTATATATATTACCACATGTCTATTTGTCTTCCTATGTATTTGTGTATTGGACAAATGAATAAATAAATTAATTAATTAAATAAATAAAAAGGATGTTGAGATTCTAGAAAAAGTGCAGAGAAGAGCGACAAAGATGATTAGGGGATTAGAGACTAAAACATGAAACAGTTGCTGGAACTGGGCATGGCTAGTTTAATGAAAAGAAGGACCAGAGGAGACATGATAGCAGTGTTCCAATATCTCAGAGATTGCCACAAAGAAGAGGGAGTCAACCTATTCTCCAAAGCACCTGTGGATAGAACAAGAAGCAATAGATGGAAACTAAACAAGGAGAGAAGTAACTTAGACCTAAGTAGAAATTTCCTGACAGTTAGAACAATTACTGTAATCAGTGGAACAGCTTGCCTCCAGAAGTTGTGAATGCTCCAACACTGGAAGTTTTTAAGCAGATGTTGGATAACCATCTGCCTGAAGTAGTGTAGGGTTTCCTGCTTAGGAAGGGGGTTGCAATAGAAGACCTCCAAGGTCCCTTCCAACTCTGTTGATATTGTTATTGTTAGATAAAGGAGAATCTGCCACCAATTGGGGGTGTTTCTTGTATAAACCATTATAACCCAAGAGCAAAATATCTATTTACAAAAAGATATCCACAAAATTGAACGGGTCCAAAGACGGGCTACAAGAATGGTGGAAGGTCTTAAGCATAAAACGTATCAGGAAAGACTTAATGAACTCAATCTGTCTAGTCTGGAGGACAGAAGGAAAAGGGGGGACATGATCGAAACATTTAAATATGTTAAAGGGTTAAATAAGGTCCAGGAGGGAAGTGTTTTTAATAGGAAAGTGAACACAAGAACAAGGGGACACAATCTGAAGTTAGCTGGGGGAACGATCAAATGCAACATGAGAAAATATTATTTTACTGAAAGAGTAGTAGATCCTTGGAACAAACGTCCAGCAGACGTGGTAGATAAATCCACAGTAACTGAATTTAAACATGCCTGGGATAAACATAGATCCATCCTAAGATAAAATACAGAAAACAGTATAAGGGCAGACTAGATGGACCATGAGGTCTTTTTCTGCTGTCAGACTTCTATGTTTCTATGTTTCTACATATTATAAAGTGGTGGGGTATGGATGTTTGTCTGGTGGTGGGCACAATTCACAAAACACTTGTGTGTGTCTTATATTGTGTGTCCTCGGAGAAGGGCTGCATACAAATCCAATAAAATAAAATAAAATAAAATAAATAAATAAATAAATATTGTAATTAAAACTGGGGGAAAAAAAAGATAAAGGAGAATCTGAAATTGTCAATATCAACGTACAAATGCCCAGAAATTTCATCTTTAGACCCCAGGGTCTTTTCTTGCCATGCCTGATCCAAAAGATGCTATCTTCTCACCGCTCTGCTTTTAAAACTTTCGATAAACTTTCTAACTTCCTCTTAAATGCATATGCTGCTCTTTAGCATAATTCAGGAATGGTGAGTGTTCAATCAAATCTGATGGAGAGTATTCTGATCTGGGTGAGTATTTTGACCCTGGTCTCATGTGCCACTACATCATGTAGCTGATTCATACTCATTGTATTGACTGTGCTGTGGGTGTGTCTGTTGCGTGAAGGAAAAGCAACAGCTGTTTCCAGAAGTGTTGTGGGAAAAATATCCCACTTTGCACAATACGTTCGAATAGAAAGAAAACAGATGTGCAAACTCTGGAATCTTTAGATGTGATGGACTTCAATTGCCAGCGCCAGTCACCTGTAAACAATTGACTGGAAGATGAATTGTGTTTGCTGAAACTCTTTTATAAAAAATAAACACCTATTATTTTGTTAATAAATGAGTACACCAGAAGGCAAGAAGGTATTCCCCACTAAAATTGTTCTTGTCTTCTGTTACCCCTTCCTCTAGTTGTCACCTTGAAACAGTGGTGAAATCCAATTTTTTTTTACTACTGGTTCTGTGGGTGTAGTAGTTGACAGCCCCTCAAGTACTAGAAGATCACTATAGTGCATTTTAATAAAATGTGAAGTGTGTTTGAGGATAGGTAACATTTTTGATGAGCCTATGAACACCTTGATAGAAACATAGAAACATAGAAGACTGACGGCAGAAAAAGACCTCATGATCCATCTAGTCTGCCCTTATACTATTTTTTGTATTTTATCTTAGGATGGATCTATGTTTATCCCAGGCATGTTTAAATTCAGTTACTGTGGATTTACCAACCACGTCTGCTGGAAGTTTGTTCCAAGGATCTACTACTCTTTCAGTAAAATAATATTTTCTCACGTTGCTTTTGATCTTTCCCCCAACTAACTTCAGATTGTGTCCCCTTGTTCTTGTGTTCACTTTCCTATTAAAAACACTTCCCTCCTGGACCTTATTTAACCCTTTAACATATTTAAATGTTTCGATCATGTCCCCCCTTTTCCTTCTGTCCTCCAGACTATACAGATTGAGTTCATGAAATCTTTCCTGATACATTTTATGCTTAAGACCTTCCACCATTCTTGTAGCCCGTCTTTGGACCCGTTCAATTTTGTCAATATCTTTTTGTAGGTGAGGTCTCCAGAACTGAACACAGTATTCCAAATGTGGTCTCACCAGGGCTCTCTATAGGTCTCACCAGCACTCTTGATTGGCTACATCTATATAATAAAATCCACGAAAGCACAATTTGCATCAATAAATCTGAAAAAAAATGTCACCAGGAGATTAACAAAGATGGTTTGCCACTTACATTTACAACTATAGTATCCCATGTAACAGAACTATGTTTATGAAGCACTTTAAAATCCTTTGGGGAAAGTCCCCTCCTGAATGTCACCTTAGGAGGAAATAAAGCAGAAGAGATTATTTTCCTGGTTCCTATTTCTTTCTCTCCTTAGATCAAATGGGCAAGTGATTTCTCCCAAGGAACTTTTCAGCAAGTCAGGTACCAAGTACCTACCTAATGTTCTGTTGAATTTCCGAAGTTCATATCCCATTCTCATTGGAAGGGACGCTGGAGAGGCTCTGAACCCAGAACTTAAACAAGATCTAAGTATTGCCCACAAGATCATATGCTGCAACGTCCTGCCTGTCGGCGACTACTTCAGCTTCAACCACAACAACACAAGAGCACACAACAGATTTAAATTTAATATTAACCGCTCCAAACTGGACTGTAAAAAATATGACTTCAGTAACCGAGTTGTCGAAGCGTGGAACTCATTACCGGACTCCATAGTGTCATCCCCAAACCCCCAACACTTTACCTTTAGATTATCTATGGTTGACCTATCCAGATTCCTAAGAGGTCAGTAAGGGGCGAGTACAAGTGCCCTAGAGTGCCTTCCGTCCCCTGTCCTATTGCTCTCCTATATCTCCTATACCTTTCTTCTATTCCTATATCTCTTCTTCTATTCTTTCATTGATATGTTCTATTACCATACCTTCTTTTCTATTATTTATTAGATATATTTTACTATGAGTATCTCCTCTATAACCTTCATCATGTATTTTACTATGTGTATATAGATATATACCCTCTAAAACTCTCATTGTGTATTGGATTAACTATCTATCTATCTATCTATCTATCTATCTATCTATCTATCTATCTATCTATCTAAATAAATAAATAAATAAATAAATAAATAAATAAATAAATAAATAAATAAAATAACTTTTCGACAATGGTGTGTTGCTTTTATAGAAACTCTGCTTAGGGGCCCTAGTTTCTGGAGAGAAGGTGGGATGGAATCACGACTTTCAGAAACGTTTTCTGTGTTGACTTTATCTGCCACGAGCTACAGTTGAAAGCTAATTTATTGGAGCGCTCTTCTGTTTTGCTTTATGTTGCCTTCAGCAAAGAATCACAGCTCAAGGCCACACATGATTTAAATGTTGACATTCCAAGGCCCAGTCCCCAGTGTTGAAGTAAAAAATAAATAAATCAGAAATAGATTATGAAAATATCTCTCCTCTGTTGGAAACCTTGAAGAAGAAGTGTTAGTCTACTCGATGGAGCAGATGGACCATTGTCCTAGCCTGCATTGAATGTTTCATATAATCCACTTTCTGTCTTTGTTACATTGCTCTCTCTATTGTTATCTTTAATCCATTTCATAAGTCATTTGGTCTTATATCATTCAGGATCTAAAATTCATAATACAAAGTCCAGCAAATATAATTCTGATCATACTACATGTCAGTAACAAGAGCAATGCAGAGAATATGTAATTTCCCTAAAAACTGATGGTAATAAATTAGGAGATACTCAAGAATGAGATTAAAATAAGATATTGATTCATTATAGATTGAATAAAAATGTGCAATTATGTATGTTTTTGATATGTTTTAAGGTATATGCTTAGATGGACATATGGAAACTATGGAGAGAAAAAAAGAATGAGGTTTTCTGGGGCTGAAATTCTAAGCAGGATTGCAAAGCAACAAATATCAAATTCCATTACCAGTGGTCCTCACTTAACAACTAATCATTTAAGCAACTATCGTGTTACAATGTTGTTTGGCGGGCCCCAGGGGAAGAGCCTTCTCTGTGATGGCCCCAGCCCTCTGGAACCAACTCCCCCCGGAGATTAGAACTGCGCCCATCCTCCTTGTCTTTCATAAACTACTCAAGCCCCACCTATACCGCCAGGCATGGGGGAGTTGAGACACCTTTTCCCCCAGGCTTTTTATATTTTATGTTTGGTATGTATGTATTATTTGGTTTTTAAATATGATAGGGTTCTATATGCTTTTTTTTAATATTACATTTGTTTCGC
Source organism: Erythrolamprus reginae (assembly GCF_031021105.1). Taxonomy (NCBI): domain Eukaryota; kingdom Metazoa; phylum Chordata; class Lepidosauria; order Squamata; family Dipsadidae; genus Erythrolamprus; species Erythrolamprus reginae. The sequence continues at coordinate 6,755,942 of NC_091961.1, read as the reverse complement.
TATAATATTATTTTTTATTATTGTTGTGAGCCGCCCCGAGTCTTCGGAGAGGGGTGGCATACAAATCTAATAAATTATTATTATTATTATTATTATTATTATTATTATTATTATTATTACAACAACAGTGCTTTAAAAGTGATTTATGGCCTGTCCTTGGACATACAATCCACCACAGTTGCATTGTTGTCATTTGTCATCTCCTACATCAACCTCTGATGGACCAAACTGATGGAGAAGTCAGCAATAAAATAGCAAGTTGTGATCACATGAACCTCTGAAAAGGTGCTTTTTCAAAAGGTAAGTGGACTTTCTTTGTTTTTTTCCATGAAGACATTTTGCTGTTCATCCAAGAAGCTTTTCCAGTTCTCATGAAAAAGCTTGAAGAAATGGTCAAGCTTCTGGATAACAAGGGAAACATTTTCAAGAAAAAATTGAGAAAGTCCAGCTGCCTGGACTTGACTAGGAAGGGAATTGAAAATAAGTCAGCAAGTGTTGTATTGCCTTTGTACAAATCGATGTTGGGAGTTCTGGTCCTCAAGAAGGATATAATGGAAATGGAAAAGGTGCAAAAAAGGGCAACAAGAATTATCAAGGAAATGGAGCACCTCCCTTATGAAACCAGGTTGCAACGCCTTGGTCTCTTCAGCCTTGAAAGACAGCGTTCAAGGGGTGACTTGATCGAAGTGTATAAAATCATGCATGGGATAGAAAAGGCGGATAGAGAAAAAAATATTTTCTCTGTCACACAATACTAGGACAAGGGGCACTCCCTAAAGCTCACAAGTAAGAAAGCGAGGACAAATAAAGGGAAATATTTCTTCACCCAGAGGGTCCTTGGTTGATGGAATTCCCTTCCAGAAGAGGTTTTGACAGCTGTCAGCCTTGATAGCTTCAAGGCAGGATTAGACAGATTTATGGATGCCAAGTGTATCGGTGGTTATTGGAGTGGATGTCCAAGTACCGCCTCTATGTTGGTTGAGGCAGGCAGGATTCCCTTAAGTACCATTTGTCGGGGGTCAGGGGGAAGGGAGGGTCTTGCCTTCTTTTTATGCTCAAGATCCCCATGGACAATTTGTGGGCCACTGTGTGACACAGAATGCTGGACTCGATGGGTTTTGGCCTGATTCAGCCTGGCTCTTCTGATGTTGTTATGTTCTTATGCCTTTTGAAAAAGCCCCTTTGGAACAACTAATACCTGGATAGAAACATAGAAACATAGAAGATTGAGGGCAGAAAAAGACCTCATGATCCATCTAGTCTGCCCTTATACTATTTTCTGTATTTTATCTTAGGATGGATATATGTTTATCCCAGGCATGTTTAAATTCAGTTACTGTGGATTTATCTACCATGTCTGCTGGAAGTTTGTTCCAAGGATCTACTACTCTTTCAGTAAAATAATATTTTCTCATGTTGCTTTTGATCTTTCCCCCAACTAACTTCAGATTGTGTCCCCGTGTTCTTGTGTTCACTTTCCTATTAAAAACACTTCCCTCCTGGACCTTATTTAACCCTTTAACATATTTAAATGTTTCGATCATGTCCCCCCTTTTCCTTCTGTCCTCCATACTATACAGATTGAGTTCATGAAGTCTTTCCTGATACGTTTTATGCTTAAGACCTTCCACCATTCTTATGGCCCGTCTTTGGACCCGTTCAATTTTGTCAATATCTTTTTGTAGGTGAGGTCTCCAGAACTGAACACAGTATTCCAAATGTGGTCTCACCAGCACTCTATATAGCGGGATCATAATCTCCCTCTTCCTGCTTGTTATACCTCTAGCTATGCAGCCAAGCATCCTACTTGCTTTCCCTACCGCCTGACTTCACTGTTCACCCATTTTGAGACTGTCAGAAATCACTCCCCCTAAATCCTTTTCTTCTGAAGTTTTTGCTAACACAGAACTGCCAATACAATACTCAGATTGAGGATTCCATTTCCCCAAGTGCATTATTTTACATTTGGAAACATTAAACTGCAGTTTCCATTGCTTTGACCATTTATCTAGTAAAGCTAAATCATTTACCGTATTACAGACGCCTCCAGGAATATCAACCCTATTGCACACTTTAGAGTCATCGGCAAATAGGCAAACCTTCCCTACCAAACCTTCCCCTATGTCACTCACAAACATATTAAAAAGTATAGGACCCAGAACAGACCCTTGTGGCACATCGCTTGTAACCTTTGATGATTGAGAATCTCCAATGACATTGATCCAGTGAAGTTTTGCTTAGTGACCATGAGTGATTCATCTAAGGATTGGGTGAAAAAGTATATATAACATTGAATGTCATCTCATGAGGCTTCATTTAATGACCACATTGCGTAATGATGAATTTTCAGGTCCTGTTGAATTTGTAAGTCAAGGACTACCTTATATGTCAAAGGATACAGGTACAACTTGCTCTTTTTGGCTGAGTAGCCTCTGAGATTCTCCAGGATAATGTTCTTAACCGGAAAACAGCTGGGGTGGGGTGTGGAATGACATTTCTCACCGAGTTCTAGATACAGCCCTCAGCACTGAGACTGTACATTGACTGTACTTTATGTATAGGTCAAATGCAAACATTCTTCCCAAAATAGCATCGATTCTTCTTATGAAAGATTTGCAGCTGCAGAAATGTAGCTTAGGCAGGAGCTATCACAAGATGCTGCTGCTGCTGCTAAGTGGGAATTGCTAAATGTCTTACGCAATTCCTCTCTCTCCCTAGAGAAATATCGGAAGCTTAGAAAAGCTGCTGGGTTTTTTTGCTGGGTGCTGTTTCTCCAGCTCCTAGCTAGTTAAGATTCCAAGGTCACCTCCCACAAAGCGTTGGCTTTGTCATTGTTTTAGAGAACTTGCATACCAAAGTCAGGTGATCATAATAAAGAGAGAGACACCCAGCATGTGATAGCTAGATGGTTGGAGTTTGCACAGAATTGTTTCCTTCCTCCTCCTCCTCCTTCTGCTTTGCCCATTTCTGCTTCCTCTGTTTTCTCTGCTTCCTCCTCCTCCTCCTCCTCTTCCTCCTCCTCGTCTTCTTCTTCCTCTTCCTCTCCCCTCTACTTTTGCTGCTTCTTAACATTTCTTAACCAACTTAACATCCCTCCTCCTCCTCCTCTTCCTCTTACTTTACTTCTTCTTCTTCTTCTTCTTCTTCTTCTTCTTCTTCTTCTTCTTCTTCTTCTTCCTCCTCCTCCTCCTCCTCCTCCTCCTCTTACTCTTCCTTTACTTCTACTTCTTCTTCTTCTTCCTCTTCCTCTTCCTCTTCTTCTTCCTCCTCTTCCTCTTCCTCTTCTTTTCTTCTTCCTCCTCTTCCTCTTCTTCTTCCTCCTCTTCCTCCTCCTCCTCTTCTTCTGCTGCTGCTTCTGCTTCTTCTGCTTCTTCTTCTTCTTCTTCTTCTTCTTCCTCCTCCTCCTCTTCCTCTTCCTTTACTTCTTCTTCTTCTTCTTCTT